>NW_022589714.1:17269681-17308498 GCF_004348235.1 Phoca vitulina
GAAAGAAAGAAAGAAAGAAAGAAAGAAAGAAAGAAAGAAAGAAAGAAGGAAGGAAAGGTAGGTAGAGGTTGTTGGATAATAAGGTCTTCTGAGAAAACACTATTTAATCATAATCTGAGGGAGGAAAAGGAGGGAGTCATGCAGACAACCAAATATGACAAATACATTATGAACTTTCCTGAGGAAGCAGACATTCACTCTTTTGATCAAATCAAATGATTAGACTAATACATTTACTCTGGAAAGTGCATTGACATTGTCCTGTGCAAAAATTATTTGCTATTGCATACTTGATATTGAAGATACACAAGACTGTAACAAATGAATTAAAGTTTAAGTGCATAATATATTATAAGATTGCATAGTAATAAGAAATAAAATATAAGTAACATGGGAAAATGCAGATATTTTAGTGTAAAAAAAGCTGTGCAGAGATACATAATTTTTTGTTTATGAGGCAAATATTTTTTTTTAAGATCTTCCTGTAATTACAATGATCTGATAGTACAGGAAAAGACAAAGCATCAAATTATTGTTAATTCCATCGAGTAAACTCTAGAAGTATATTTGAAATAATTACACTTTATTTAAAGCTGGTAAAGTAAGTTGTTGTACACCTGAGCAGGATGAAATCCTCTGTGTGTAGCTTTTATTTGTCACAGCAAATCTGCAAATAAGTAGAGACAACCATCAGCAAGTTAGTGAAGTCCATGGATTTTTGTCTTCAGAGTTTCCAGGTCCTGCCCGATTTCTAAGTTGTTTTTATTTACATCACAAACTCTTATATAGCATGTGCTGTATGTCAGGCACTAAGTGATTTTCAGTGGTGGTGGTGGTGCTGCTAGTGATAATATCAATGTTACTGTTTTAGATATAGCTAAGGACCAGATATTATGCTTCATTTGATCTCCTTAGCAACTTCATGCGGTAAATAGTACATTTTCTCATTTTTCAGAACCAGATACTACAATTTAAATATGTGATGTCACTTGCCCACCATGACAGCTAGGAAGTAGTAAAAATGATATATGCAATACTAGATCTGTCTGACAATACCAATTTCAATCATATATGAGAAGACAAAGTAAAAACATACTTATAGGATAAAGGGCACTTAAATTATATTTTATGTAAGGCCTATTTTGAAGGTAAACTGGAAGTAGCCATTTGGGGGTAATATGTGTTTGAGGAAGAGAAAGCAGAGATGCGGGATGTTTGAGTTTCCAAGCTTTGTAAAGAGGACCAGTGAGGCCCTGCCTCAGTTGAGCTGCTGGAGCCTGTTCCCAGGATAGTTCTCAGAAGCTGGCTTAGCTCAGGCTTGCCCAGCTTCCCTCCCCATCCCCCTCACATTTCCCTACTCAAGAGTAGGTCAAACTTTTGTTCCTGTCTCATTATGGTAAGCCTCTATGTATTAGTTTTCTATTGCTGTTGTAACAAATTACCAAACACTTAGTGGCTCAAAACAACAGACATATATTCTATTATAGTGCTAAGGGTCAGAAATCCAAATGGGATGCACTTGGCTAAAATCAATGTCCGCAATGTGTGTTCCTTCTGGAAGCTCTAGTGGAAAATCTGCTTCCTTGCCTCTTCTAGCTTCTAGGGGCCGCCTGCATTCCCTGGTCCATGGTTCTGCATGACTCTGACATTTGCTTCCATTGTCATATCTTTTCTTACTCTCCTATCTCCTTCCTTGCCTTATAAGGACGCCTGTGATTATGTTGGATTTATCCAGATAATCCAGAATAATCTCCTGGTCTCAAGAGCTTTAACTTAATCACATCTGCCAAATTCATTCTGCCATGAAAGGTAACATAGCCACAGATTCTGGAGATCAGGAGGGTCACATCTTAAGAGGCCATTATTCTGCCTACCACACTCTTCCTTAGCTGTCTTCTTAGTTTTCAGTACTGGACACAGTTGACGTTTTATCTGAAATTGAGTAATACTTCCAAATATCTTCCCTTCCCCCAGACATCTTAGAATATTTCCTGGGCCATTCTCCTGTGGTCCCTGCTTTTGGTTATGATGTTTGAGTTTTAGTCAAATGTAGTCCAATTAATTTGCCTTTAAGTGCTCTTGATTGATGGCTTTTTAAAGGATGACTTCTCTAAAAAAATGTGTCTCTTGATGTATTACCCTAGAAAAATCAAATCCATGCCTAATCACCAGGAAAATGACTTTAGTTAGCTTAAAGTTGTAAGTCAAACAAATATATTTTGTCCCATGATCAATCATTTTTAGCTTTAGCACAACCATATTGTGATGAAATACTCATCAAAAACAAAAATGCAGGAAGAAATTGTGTGTATTCCAGCTGAAAAGAGCAGAGGAATTCTTCACCTTAAACTGCATCTAGATATTAAAGTAAAGGTCACTAACCACACACCCTGGTGCATAAGAGGTGTGTGGGCACTCAGCCAAGACCTGCCATCAATTCCATACCCCGAACAATGAGACACGTCAGAAGCTTGCTAGTCAAATTATCTGAAGATGTGTGCATATTCTTGATAGGTAAGCGTTCAGTGGTGGAAGTGGACTTTAAGATTCTAATGTGGAATAAAGTACCGATGTATGTGACAACATGGATGAACCTCAGAATCATGCTTAGTGAAAGAAGCCAGTCACAAAAGAACACATATTGTATGATTCTGTTTATATGAAATGTTTTAAAAAGGCAAATCTATAGAGATAGAAAGTATACTAGTGTTTGCTAAGGCTAAGGGTGGGAATGGGGAATGAATGTAAATAAACACAAGAATTCTTTTTGAAGTGATGGAAATGTTGTAAAATAGGTTGTAGTGATGGTTGCCCCGCTTTATAAATGTACTAAAAATCATTGCATTGTATATTTAAGACAGGTAAATTTCATAATATATAAATTATACCTCAATAAAGCTGTTAAAACAGAAAAGTTCAATGTTGTTTCTCTAGCCAACATTTATTTCTAAGTGCATTTCATATAAAAACTAGCATATAATGGTGTTTGGTGTGATATATCTTATAATAGAGTTATAGAGTTATAAGCAGCTTATTTGTTCAACAATAGGTATTAATTAAATTATGGCAAAATTATATGGTGAATTTGGTGTATAGAAGATGATCAAGTCATTTTCAGAAGTCTAATGAAATTAAAAAATGCTCATGGAATATTGTCAAATGAAAAAAACAGATACCAAAATCTCTATGCTTTATGACCCCAAGTTTTTATTTATTTATTTATTATTTTTATTTATTTATTTAATTATTTTTTTTTAGCCTTTTTTTAAATTTAAATTTTGTTAGTTAACATACAGTGCAATATTGGTTTTTGGAGTAGAATTCAGGGATTCATCACTTACAACACCCCGTGCTCATCACAAAAAGTACCCTCCTTAATACCTACCACCCATCTAGTCCATCCCCCACCCACCTCCCTCCACTAACCCTCAGTTTGTTCTCTGTCCTTAAGAGTCACTTATGGGTTGTTTCCATGTTTTTAAATGACATAATTATAATAGATGTGTGTCCACAATAGAGTGAATTGTTAACCCCTAAGATTGTTCCCATTACTCTTCTCATGGATCTAGACAATAGGAAGAGCCTGTGGTGGTCACTGTCACAACTGTTTTAATTCTAAAGGAATTGACACAAGGGACCAAAAGAAAACAAATATCCTGCCATTTTCTAGCACAAAGTCTTCCAGGCAGCAATAGCAGTGAATAGAACAGATGAAGATATGTGAATTTTTAATTGCTAGGGTTATTGAGACAAACCAGTAGGAGAAACAAATGCATGCCATATCGAGAAGTTCTCTTTCAGGCAGGTCTAGTTAAACCACTTTATACATAATGCAAAATCTTCTCCCCAAAGTCTCTTACTGTGACTGTAGCACAGATTCTTCTCTGCTAGCCAAGGTGTTGTCTGCTTCTACTATTTATTTCATTTGCAACTGTTTGTTTTGTTTTCATTTTTTCTCACTAAACATTTTTATAAGATACTAGCTCCATTGTTAGAAGCACAGGAATTGGGACATGCATTTTAGTCACTACAGACACTTAATTGTACTCAATTCCTTCAAAGTATGATCTTGGTCCCTCTCTCCTTGTTTCTTCATAAGTAGTTATTAACCTGTGCATTTCTGCTTTAAGGTTACTAGCTTCTCTCATGTTATTTCTACCAATTAACCTTGATAGCCTACCCTGCTCCAAGGCAGCAGATTTCCCATCTAATTAACAGTGCCAACTTATTTGCACAAAAATTACTAGAAATAAATTTTAAAATTTAATAGTGGTTACCTCTGGATGGCAGGACTACAGGTGATTTTTATTTTTAATTTATACTGCTCTGCATATGTCAAATAACTTTTCTATATTGTACAACTTCTAAAACTGTGTTTTTCACTTATAATCTAAAAGGTAATGCCAATTCATTTCTTACCCATATTTCTTTTTGCTTATTAACATTCAAAAAAATTCAAAAGAAATCTACAGTCAATAATGGTCTAGTACACAGTTTCTTAATCTCAACATTATTGAAATTTTGGGAAGAATGAAGGGTGGGAAATCGGAGGGGGAGACAAACCATGAGAGACTATGGACTCTGAGAAACAAACTGAGGGTTCTAGAGGGGAGGGCGGTTGGGGGATGGGTTAGCCTGGTGATGGGTATTAAAGAGGGCATGTACTGAATGGAGCACTGGGTGTTATACGCAAACAATGAATCATGGAACACTACATCAAAAACTATGATGTAATGTATGGTGATTAACATAACATAATAATAAAAAAATTAAAAAAAATGAAGACAAAACAAAAACAAAAACAAAAAACTAATGATGTATTGTATGGTGACTAACATAACATAAAAAAAAAAAATTTGAGGGGCGCCTGAGTGGCTCAGACGGTTAAGTGTCTGCCTTCGGCTCAGGTCATGATCCTGGAGTCCCAGGATTGAGTCCCGCATCGGGCTCCCTGCTCGGTGGGGAGTCTGCTTCTCCCTCTGACCCTCCCCCCTCTCATGCTCTCTCTCTCTCTCTCTTTCCCATTCTCTCTCTCAAATAAATAAATAAATCTTTAAAAAAAATTTTTTTGAGCTATATAATTTTTTGTTGTGGGGTTTGTCCTGTGCATTGTAAACTGCTGGGCAGCAACTTTGGCTACTAAACGACAGCGGCATTCTTCACTTGTGACAATTAGAGATATCTCCAGATATTGCCAAATATTCCCTGGGGTGGGATTGGGGAGGGAACAAAAATCACCTCTGGTTGAGAACTGCTGTTCTAATGGTTTCTTCTATGTCCTTCCTACACTGTTTTCATTGCATATTTTTCTTCCTTTAGTTTCACCATGGATGTAGGATGTGGAATCCTCTGAAAAGAACCTGGAGTCCTTAGAATGTAAATGTCCTTATGGGCCCCATGCTGTGCTCTTCCAGAAGCCAAGAACCTGCAAACAACTATCTGGGTAAATACTTAGAGCACAGGAAACTTTTATAACTAGGTGTCTCCTGCAAGTAAATTAGCCACACTTTGTCAGTGGTGAGTATTAAATCATATCAATAAAGTCAACAATCAGGAATGCAGTTCTTGTTGGAAATTACAATTCACTACATAACATTATCTGTGAAATGTGTGTGTGTGTATATATATATATCAGCTACTATATATAATACTTTTATCAGTCAGCTTGGGCTGCTCTACCAAAATACCATAAGCTAGGTAGTTTATAAACAACAGAAATTTATTTCTCACAGTGTTGGGGCTGGAAGTCCAAAATCAAGGTGCACAGATTTTAGCACCTTCTTTCTGTGTCCTCACATGGTGGACAGGGTGAGGGAGCTCTCTGAGATTTCTTTTATGAGTACTAATAATCCCACTAATTCCATTCATAAAGGCAGAGTTCTAATGGCCTATTCACCTTTCAAAGGCCCTACCTCCTAATACTATCACCTTGGGGGTTAGGATTTCAACATGAATTTTGAAGGGACACAAACACGTTCAGACTAGAACCAGTACTTACCCTTAAAATCAGTTTATATGTCCTTGGCATCTTTTACACAACTCTCTTTCCAATCCTTTTTCATAGCAAAATTTTACCTTAAGATTCTAAGGTTATTATGAACCTAAGGCAATTGCGGAATAACTTTCCTTTGTTATTTGAACATTTGATTAATAACAACATTTTTTCCTTTCCAAATATAAATAACTGGTTTGTACACTCAGATGCATGAATCATAAAAAATAAAATGCTTGTAAATTTAGTTTTAGCAGTTTTAAAACCCAATTGCTTGCTAAATCAATAATTCACAGTACATCTGTAATAATCATTGCGTAATGAGCCACAAAAAATCTGTCTTCAAGTTATGCACTGATTTTAAAAATACTTTCATCATCCAATAATACCAATGTTAGGCTAAATTCACTTCCTTTGTAAATACTGAAATACCAGATGCTTTCTTTAACTAAACAAAAGCATAAAACTTGAATAATTTATCACATGAGGCACCTAATTTTCATAGTTATATTTGAGTATTGCAAAATGATAATGATGACTTCAGATCTACTATTCTCTCTGCCCGTCACATCCTTCCCCCTTGTCTCTGCCTGGAAAAAATCTATTCTCTCTTCAAGAAACAGCTTTATTTCTCCTCTGCCTTTGTGAAATTCTTCATGACTCCCTGGAACAGAGTTAGTGGTTCCCTCTGAATTCCTATAGCTTTTTGCATCTATAATAACTCTTATTACATCGCATTTATATGGCTTCCTCCTATGTTGCTTTTCCTTCTTTGAACCTACAGTGTATCAGAGGGCAGAGATCCTTAATATTTTCATCCCTTAATAAGCATTTATTAAACACCTAATTTGGTGTAGGCATCACAGTAGTGGCTAGAGACAGAGAAAAAATATGTTTCCACTTATAAGTTGCTTACCATTCAGGAAAGAGATAGAAAAACAATTACAATACAACCAGAAAAGGGCCATGATGCAGTGGACAATAGGATGTATAGGAGTATATAGGTTGAGCATCTCCTCCCAGACAGGAATTTAGGGAAGGTTTACTGAAAGAATTGTGTTTCGACAAATAAGGATGCATCATCTGAACTGAGGAAGAGTATTATACGCAAACAATGAATCATGGAACACTACATCAAAAACTAATGATGTATGGTGATTAACATAACATAATAAAATTAAATTTAAAAAATAAATAAAATTAATTTTAATTTTAAAATATATATATTTTACTACCTTTGGCTTGATTTGCTAATTCTTTTCCTGGATTCTTGAGAAGCCATCTTTATGCAAAATTTGTTTTATAAATAAATTTAATTAAGATCTAAAAAAAAAGAAAGAAAAATTAGGGTGGACTCAGGAACAAGGGCTAGGGGAAGGTGATTTAAGCAAAGTGCTGGATCTGGGGAGCTATGCTGGTGGTTTTGGACCTCTCTGTACTTCATCTGTGCCTCCTGATTAGTTGTATCCTTAAAATTATTAGCCAGTTTTATAAGGAATAAGAGCTCTGATTCACATGAGTCTGATTTGACAATGTGATTGTATTATCTCAAAATTGAAGACAAGCAGGTAATAATTGGTTTAGAGATTTACCGCATGCTGGAGGAAGTTCCCGTTTGATAACAGAGGAGGTGAAGATAATCTCTCGAAAGTAATTCATGAGAGGAGTAAAGCCATGAAGTTATACAATAACTCTTGTGGGAATGGGAAATGGATTGATTAGAAATATGGACAAGGATCGGGAAAAGCCTGGCCAACGTTACATACCATGAGTGTCTGGTGCCCTCAATCTGCACGGAGTTTTGTCCAACAGTACTAAGCTGGATACAGGAACAGAAAAGATAGAGGACTGTGCTGATCTAAGGCTAGAGATGCAGTGCATCAGTGTAGTGTATCTGTATTCTGTAAAGGTAAGGGCCAAGAGAACAGTGGGTTTATTAAAAAACATTAAAAACCAAAGTCCAATTTATTCTTTTCACTTCCCACTCTTTCCCCCCACCCCAATGATATGAAATATAAACATAGATTGCTACTTATGGACAAACAATTCTATCCTTAATATAGAATGATCTAACTCCTTTTTTTTTTTTTAAGAGAAAGAGAGAGAGCAAGTGGGGTGGTGGGGGGGGAGCGGTGCAGAGGGAGAGGGAAAGACAATTTAAGCAGGCTCCATGCCCAGGCTAGAGCCCAACACGGAGCCCAATGCAGGGCTTGATCTCACAACTGAGTTCATGAGCTGAGCTGAAATCAAGAGCTGGGCACTTAACTGACTGAGCCAACCAGGTGCCCCAAGAATGATCTATCTTCTTATCATTTACAAGGATATTAGCCAATGACCTTCTGCACTGAAAGGAAACAATGACTTTTAAGGTCATAAGTATGGGTGGATCTCCTTATGTAGGAGGATGTAGATGCATCCCCCACAAATCATGAGCAAACTTGAGTTTTATCAAAAAAACCTTTTAGGGCGCCTGGGTGGCTCAGTTGGTTAAGCGACTGCCTTCAGCTCAGGTCATGATCCTGGAGTCCCGGGATCGAGTCCCGCATCGGGCTCCCTGCTCGGCAGGGAGTCTGCTTCTCCCTCTGACCCTCCCCCCTCTCATGCTCTCTCTCTATCTCATTCTCTCTCAAATGAATAAATAAAATCTTTTTTTAAAAAAAAAAACCTTTTAATTAATCAGAAAAGCCTACTGTTGAATACACTCCTATTCAAAAATGTGAGCCAGAGGTTGGCAAGCATTTTCTGTAAAGATCCAGATAGTAAATACTTTAGGCTTTGCAGGCCCTATTATCTCTGTTGCAACTATTTAACTCTGCCCTCGCATCAAAAAAACAGCATAGACAAAATATAAATGAGTGGACATGGCTATGTTCCAATAAAACTTTATTTACAAAAACAGGTGAAAGGCTGGATTTAGTCTACAGGTGGTAGTTTACAAACCCCTGATCTAAGATAATTTTGTTTATTTCTTTTCTGTAAAATAGGTAGTCATGTTCTAATTTATTCTTATATAAATCTTTATGTTGCTTGCTTAAATTAAGACCTACCTGTATTTCTAAGTAATGTATTTCCCCAAGAAAAAATAAAATTAAAAGACAGAGATGGCATGATTCAGTAAAACATAATGAACAGAAATGTTCATAGTTAATCATTAGCAAAATGCTTTTTGGAATCCCTAAAATTATATCTGGAAGGCCTATACAATAACAATTAGCAGATATAATAAATTTGAAATGACTAGGTTTCCAGATGGAGTACTACTTCTTGGATCTACAGAGAAATGTTTTGTGGAAGCAGCATAATTACAGATACACAGCATAACAATCCTCTAATTTTTAGGGAAATGGTCCTTAGCATATAATGACAGCTTGAATATGCTCCTTTTCAGAAGAAACTGGAAGTTATTATGCCTTAGAGTTAACTGCCATATTTTTGCATCTGATGTGGGAATAATTTAAACAACAGTTCAGTAATAATGATATTATTACAGTTTATAAAAATTCATGTTTATTAGCATGCTTTATCTTGATTTATTCCATGACATCTTATATTCACAAGAGTAACCAAATGTCAAGGCTGGAGAAGGGCGTATTCCTTCAAGAGATGACACAGCTCCAGTTCTGGCAAGCCTAGTGCTGAAGGTAGGTGTGAGGTCCTTAGGGAGTCTTCTCAAGAGAGGCAGTGAGAGTCGCAGATACCTGGAAGCAAAACAGAAGCTCCCTGGGACTACTGCCATCATCAGCACCAGAGAAGATGAGGGCAAGAAAGGAGACTCCTTGGGGAAGGCTTTGAGAGGCAATATTCTCAGAAGAAACCGTACCCAGAGTCAAATGTCTAAACACATGCCCTGAAGTCCTAGCTGAGAGGTTAGTTGTTCTAAGACACCCGCTCAGAATTGCCTTAATGCAAAGCTATTTTCCATGAATTGTATCTTCATGGAATTTAATGTATTGAAATAATTCTCACACTTCTTTCACATACTGAATTTTTAATCTCAGTTATGATCTCTTTTTTTTTTCTGATGTGCTATACCTATAAAAAGAGCAGGCATATAGTTATTCTTTAAAAAGGGAAAAGAGATGAAGAGACACTAAGACCACGTCTTACATGACAGCTGTGTTTCCTCTTTTTTGCATCTTAGCCATTTATTTCTTTTATACAGTGATATACCCAATATAGTCATGCTGGTTAAAAAAACAACAACCCTACTATCATGAGATCATCATGAAGAAACATTAGCAGGTATTATGCAATACTGCTTGAAATAATGAACTGGGTCAATATACCTGACATCTACACCTTGCTTGTTTTCTGGTCACTACACCACTGCCAAAACAGGTAAAGTATTGCTGTCTCCACGGAATGATGATATTTATAAGGAATCTTTGTTTTAACATACTGCAAACTTGTAAGCTTTAAGAAGCAGGATACTCTAAAGAAAGCATTATTGTGACAATTTGTTTTCAGGGAGATACGGGGGGAGGTGAATTAATTATAAGAAACTAGGAGGTTAGGATAGACTTTTGCAAGAAAAATCTTAATGTGTTTCCATGGGTCAGTGAGAGGAAAGGAGACAAGTGGTGGCAGGGGTGGTAGAAATTTGATTTTTTAATAGCAAACACACTTCAAAGTCCTTTGTAATACTACTGATCAGGCAAAAATAATCATAGGATAAAGAGAACAGTGTAAAAAATTACAGGGTTTATTTTTAAAGATTGAAATGAATAATTTCAGATACCTAATAAGAACATCTACAAAAAACTTACAGCTAACATCATACTTAATGGTAAGAAACTAGAAGCTTTTCCACTAAGATCAGGAACAAAGCAAGGATGTCCTGTCTCACAACTATCTTTCAACAGTGTGCTGTTAGCCCTAGCTGATGCAATAAGATAAGAAAAGTAAGTAAAAGACATATAGATTGGGAAGAAAGATATAAAACCATCTTTGTTTGCAGATGATGTGTTTGTCTCTGTAGAAAATTTGAAAGAATTTCCAAAAAAAAAAAACCCTCCTAGAACTAATGAATAAGCAATTATAGCAAAGTTCCAGAATACACAGTTAATATACAAAAGTCAATTAACTTTCCTATATACCATCAATGAACAAGTAGAATTTGAAATTAAAAACACAATACTATTTACATTAGCACCCGAAAAAGTGAAATGCTTAGGTATAAATCTAACAAAATATGTGTAAGATACACATGAGGAAAATTCATTTACTACTTGTAGGAATGCAAAATGGTACAGCCACTTTGGAACACTAAGTATACTCTATTATATGATCTAGCAATTGTGCTTTTTGGTATTTACTCATAGTACTTGAAAACTTATGTCCTCACAAAAACGAGCATGCAAATATATTTAGGAACTTTATTCATAACTGCTAAAATTTGGAGGCAACTGGGTGCCTGGGTGGCTCAGTCGTTGGGCATCTGCCTTTGGCTCAGGTCATGATCCCACAGTCTTTAGATCGAGTCCCGCATCGGGCTCTCTGCTTAGTGGGGAGTCTGCTTCTCCCTCCAACCCCCGCCCCTGCTCATGATCTCTCTCTCTCTCACACACACACTCTCTCTCTCAAATAAATAAATAAAATCTTTAAAAAATTCTTGAAGCAACTAAGATGTCCTTCAGGAGGAGAATGGACAAATAAACTATGCATATCCAAATAATCAAATATTCAGTACTAAAAGGAAGTGAGATATCAAGCCATGAAAAAACATGGAGGAACATTAAATGCATATTATTAAGTGAAAGAAGCCAATCTGAAAAGGCTACATACTAGATGATTCCAACTATATGACATTCTGGAAAAGGCAAAACTATGGAGATAGTAAAAGTATCTGTGGTTGTTGGGGGAAGGGAGGGATGAATAGGCAAAGCACAGAGAACTTTCAGGGCAGTGAAACTATTCTGTATGATACTATAATGGTGGATAAATGTCATTATACATTTATCAAAATGCATAGAATGTACACTACCAGGCATGAACTGTAATGTAAACTATGGACCTTGAGTGATAATGATGTGTCAGTGTAGGTTCATTGATTGTAACATATGTACCACTCTGGTGTGAAATTTTGGTAGTGGGGGAGGCTGTATATATGTTGGGAGAAGGAGTATCTGGAAAATCTCTGAACCTTCTCTTCAATTTTGCTGTAAACCTAATTATCTAAATAATAAAGTCTATAAAGTCTCTATATTTTTTTAAAGATTTTATTTATTTATTTGACAGAGAGAGCGAGCACAAGCAGGGAGAGCGGCAGGTAGAGGGAGAGGGAGAAGCAGACTCCCCACTGAGCAGGGAGTCCGATGTTGGGCTCGATCCCAGGACCTGAGATCATGACCTGAGCCGAAGGCAGACGCTTAACCGACTGAGCCATCCAGGCGCCCCTATAAAGTCTATATTTTTAAATGGGCAAAGGATTTAATAGACATTTCTCCTAAGAAGTTATACAAATAGCTAATAAGAACATGAAAAGATGCTCAACATCATTAGTCACTGGGAAAATGCAAATCAAAACCAGGAGATACCACTTCACACCTACTAGAATGGCCTTAATAAAAACAAAACAAAACAAAAAAAACGGAAAATAAATGTTGGCAAGGATGTGAGGAAATTGGAATCCTCATGTATTGCTGGCTGGAACGAAAATGGTGCAGACCCCATAGAAAATAGTTTGGCAGTTCCTCAAAAAGTTCAACATAAATTAGCATATGACCCAGCAATTCTACTCCTGGGTGTATAATAGCAAAGAGTGGAGTGTAGGGAGTCAAACAGATAGTTTTACATCAATATTCATTGCAGTATTATTCACAATAGTCAAAAGGTGGAAAAAAACTAATTGTTTATGAACAGATGAATGGAAAAAGAAAATGTAGTGTATATATAGAATGCAATATTACTCATCTGTAAAAAGGAGTGAAGTTCTGACACATGCTACAATATGGATGAACCTTGAAAACATTATTGCAAAATGAAATAATCCAGTAACAATTGGACAAATGTATGATTCCACTTAAATGAAATATCTAAAATAAGCAAATTCATAAAGACAGAAACATCAGAGGTTACCAGAGGCTGAGAGCAGAGGGATTATGGCTTAATGGTTACAGAGTTCCATTTGGGGTCATAAAAACATTTTGGAAACAGTGGCCATGGTCTTATAACATCGTGGATATACTTAAGACCACCGAATTGTATACTTAGAATGGTTAAAATCACAAATTTAGGTCTATATATTTTATCACAATAAAAATTCAAAAAAAAAAAGAAAAGAATTGTTAGTTATGGCCTTTTAAAAATAGGGGAAACTACTTTTCTCCCTTTCCTAAAAAGGAACATCTTATTTGAAGAAAAGTGAGTCCTTAGAAAGAAATGGCTCAAAGAAAAGTTTTCTGAGAACTACAGAAAAAGACCTAAAAGATGCCACATCACTTGTCATCAGGGAAATACAAATCAAAACCACAATCAGATACCACCTTACACCAGTTAGAATGGCTAAAATTAACAAGACAGGAAACAACAGATGTTGGCAAGGATGTGGAAAAAGGAGACCCCTCTTACAGTGTTGGTGAGAATGCAAATTAGTGCAGCCACTCTGGAAAACAGTATGGAGGTTCCTCAAAAAGTTAAAAATAGAACTACCCTTTGATCCAGCAATTGCACTATTGCATATTTACCCCAAAGATACGATGTAGTGAAAAGAAGGGGCATCTGCACCCCAATATTCATAGCAGCAGTGTCCACAATAACCAAAGTGTGGAAGGAGCTGAGATGTCCTTCAACAAATGAATAAAGATGTGGTTCATATATACAATAGAATATTACTCAGCCATCAGAAAGGATGAATACCTACCATTTACATCGATGTGGATGAAACTTAAGGGTATTATGCTAAGTGAAATAAGTCAGTCAGAGAAAGACAATTATCATTGGTTTCACTCATATGTGGAATATAAGAAATAGCGCAGAGGATTATAGGGGAAGGGAGGGAAAACTGAAGGGGAAGAAATCAGAGAGGGAGATAAACCATGAGAAACTCTTGACTCTGGGAAACAAACTGAGGGTTGCGGAAGGGGAGGTGCATGGGGGGATGGGGTAACTGGGCATTAAGGAGGGCACATGATGTGATTAGCACTGGGTGTTATACGCAACTAATGAATCAATGAACACCACATCAAAAACTAATGATGTTGGCTAATTGAATTTAAATTAAAAAAAAAAAAGATGTTTTCAGTAAAGTAGGCAAAGGGGGAAATTCCCAGTGCAGAAAATATCCTATATTTTTAAGTAGTTTTGACTCTGAATTGCCTTCCTCTATTTGTAGAACACTTAAGAGTAAAGCTAATCTTAATATTTTTTTAATATGGCTCTGATCTTGTATGTCAATAAGGCTTTATAATTATTGCCACTCAAGATACTATTTTTTAGAGATCATCTGATTGCAAAAATATTTATGAAATATAGAAAATCATTTTTTAATTCCTGCCCAATTTATCTAAAAAGTCACATGTTTGATACAAAATCACTTAGCAAAGAAAGCAGGAAGACAACTTAATAAACACTCTGAGACAATGTCCTTCATCTGAGAAAACGTAGTTTTAAAAATCAGTTTGGATTCATTTTAGATATTATTGTTTATATTTTTTCCTTTCCCATTTTTCCCCCTTTTCCCTCTCAGAAGTAGCCAGATGTTTATGTCCTCAGGAAGTTCTATGACAGGGTGAAAAGCAGAAACAACCTATGATCATTGGCTTTTGCTTTCCAGAATTCTAAGCTCTTAGAAGAACTGAGAACATGTTACGAGGATGAAAAAGGGAGAAAGGGACTTGGAGACATAGAATGTGTAAAGAGATATGGAGAGAAAGGTTTTAAAAGAGATTCTGCCAGTTTGATAGGTAGAGGCAAGAGAGAGGTTTATGGGTCTGAAGATGACAACAAAGAATCCCTATCTCCCTTCCAAAGCTGTACTTTTGGTTACGGGAATCCTTGCAGGAGGTCCTTCCATCCCAGCAAAGAGACAATTACTGGAACTGAAGAGGAGAGATGGGTACAGAGGATAGAGGTTTTACAGCCACCTGCTGGACCTCAGCTCACTCCCAATCAATGTCTTGGTTCTATATGAGACCTAGAACTATCCCCAGAGGGACAGATGTTCAATTTTCTACTAGTTCAGTAAAATGGTAGCTTTGGTTCAGATATTAAGTTGAGTTTTGAAAAAAATAAAAAGTGACTTGCACAGCTCAGTTTGTAGACAGTGATTTATGCCCACCTCAAAAGCAAGTACATATGTGCCCTACTTAATTACAAAGCTGAGTAATTGCTTTGGTGGTGAGTCCAATATATTAAATGCCTGCCATGTGCACAGTAATCTTTTCCATAGAAATATACAGCACATGGCAGGAATAATCAGAAATTTTTTTACTGGATTTTAGGGTGGCCATGGACTTTGTAATTGTGATGTCACAATCACAACTTATTTCAGAGTAATTTAGGGTTTCTAGTAATAAAACATTCTTTCATTCATTCATTCAGCAGATATTTATTGAGTACTGCTGTGTAACAAGTATTATTCCAGACTTGGGAATATCTAGTAAGTAAAACAGACAAATATCCCACTCAAGTAGAAGGAGAAAGATAATAAATGATAAATGTAAAAAATAACAAGAAAAATATAGAATTAGAATGTGGTGAGTGCTACAGAAATCAGGGGAGGGAGGTTGAGTAGACTGTAATGTTAAATAGGATGGCAAAGGAAGATTCATTGAGAAGGAGGTGAAGGAGTTAGTGAAGCATGAATGTGGCACAGAACATCCTTGGAAGAGGGAATAGCTGGAACAACAGCCCTAACTGAGTTGTGCCTGGAATATTTCTGGAACAGTGTATGTCTTGAGCAGAATGAGGGTGAGAAGAGCATAGTAATCATAGTAATACCCCTCTCTCCAAGATGTCCATCCTAATCCCTGGGACCTACAAATATGCTATGCTATATGACAAAAGGAAATTAACGTTGCAGATGGAATTAAGGTCAGTACTCAGCTGACCTTGAGATGGAGAGTGTACACTGGATGATCCAGGTGGGCCCAGTGTAATCACAAGGGTTCTTTAAAGTGGAAGAGGGATACAGAAGACTAGGTCAGCGTGCCATGATGTGAGAAGGACTCAGTGAAACCTGGCTTGATTTGAACACTGATTTGAACACTAGTGGGATACCACTAGTAGCTGGAAGAAGCAAAGAAATGGACTATCCTCTCCAGCCTCTAGAAAGAATGCAGTCCTGCTGATACCTTGATTTTAGCCCAGTGAGACCTACATCAGACTTCTGACCTAAAGAATTCTTATAGCTCTTATAGTATCTTACATAACAAATTTGTTATTTTAAACCACTAATTTTGTGGTAGTTTGTTACAAAAGCAAATAGACAATCAATACAGATAATGAAAAATAATGTGAGGGGAAAATGAGAGAGCTAGATCTTGGAGGATCTTAAATGGCATTGGACTGAGATTCTATACTAAGTGAAGAGGGGTCATTGCAGGTTTTGAAGAGAGGACTGATGTGACCTGACAGATTTTTAAAGGATCCTCATGGCTGCTGTGTTGAGACCAGATGTAAGAGAACAAAGTAAAACAGGGAGATCTGTTGGAGCTACTGCAATGATCTAAGGAAGAGATGAAGGTTGGCTCACACCAAGAGGGTAATTTTGAGGTGGTGGGAAATGCTTGGATTCTAGGTGGAGCCAGTGGGATTTCCTGACAGTGGGGATGTGGGTGTGTGTGTGGGGGGGTGGGAAAAGTTAAGGATAACTCCCAAGTGTTTGGTTTGAACAATCAGAAGGATAGAGATACCATTACTGAGATGAGGGAAGCTTCAAGTGGAGAAGTTCTAGGAGAAAGATCAGGATTTCAATTTAGGACATGCTCAGTTTGAGATACTTGTCAAGTGCTTAGGTGGCAGTGTTGAACAAGCAGTTGGATACATGTGTAGTTAGAGTTCAGGAGAAAGGTTTATGCTGGATATATAAATGTGGGCATTATAGGCTTATAGATGTATTTAGATTCAAGAGATCAGGTGATATTACCAAAGGACTGGTGTAGATAGAGAAGAGAAGAAGATCAAGGATTGAAGATTTTGGTATTGTATCTATTCCTAGGATTATGAATTTCCAGGATCATACATGAGAAATTATCATGACGAATAATTCCTTTATTTTATTCACTCTGCACAGGAGTCTGCTCAGTCAAATTTGTGTCAATTAATCAGCTTGCTAGGTAGCAAAGGTGAAATGGCCAGAGGAAACTAATATAGGCCATGTCAAAAAGTACAGATTTTTCAGACCTCGCCTTCAAATCTAATAAAGATATGAAGGCCAAGGGGTGCCTGGGTGGCTCAGTCAGTTAAACATCTGACTTCGACTCAGATCATGACCTCAGGGTCCTGGGATCCAGCCCCAAGTAGAGCCCCATGTTGGACTCCACGGTCAGTGGGGAGTCTGCTTCTCCCTCTGCCCCTTCCCCTCCTTGTGCACTCTCTCTCTCTCTCTCAAATAGATAAATAAAATCTTTTAAAAAAGATATGGATGCCAGGGCGCCTGGGTGGCTCAGATCCTTTAGTGTCTGCCTTCGGCTCAGGTCATGATCCCAGGGTCCTGAGATTGAGCCCCACATCGAGCTCCTGCCTAGGCCAGGAGCCTGCTTCTCCCTCTCCCTCTCCCTCTTCCCCTGCTCATGCTCTCTCTCTCTGTATCTCTGTGTCTCAAATGAATAAATAAAATATTTAAAAAAAAAGATACGGAGGCCAAGTTTTAGGCCTTTGAAAGAAACACTGGTACAAACAACTAGTCTCAACATAATTATATCAGGTTCCTGCCCTTTCCCTCACCTCTCTGCCTTTTCCTGTACTCTTCCTGTGGCTCTCAATCCTATATTGATTTGCATGTAGCTTGCATCTGATGCTTAACACTGACATCAGTCCATTTCACTAATACACATGAATGGAAAGTTTACCTGGAGAAAAATTGCCAGGGATGGACAAATTTTCCAATTTTAAGCAGACAATTTCATCTTAATAATGAGATTTTAGCATTTGATGGTGAATTAAAATTAAATACAATATATTTGTTTTAACTTGTGAGGAAGAGAATAAATTTTTCTGATTGAGGACTGAAATATCAAAGATAGAAGTGTTTTTTCTGATCTTTTTGTATTACATCCTTTATATAATTTAGTAATTTTATAAGCTGATTAAATTCTTAAAAATACAATTCAAGTTGTCCTTTTTCTCTTTAATAGTTACATTTATAGTTATCATATGGACAAACTTTTAATTTGTAAGATAAAATTTTAAAGTATATATAAAGAACTGAGGATTTTCACTTAAAATGAAAGCAATAGTTTATGATTAAAACATAAATTCTGGAATCACAAATTATTATAATTACACTGAACAAAACCTTAATGTTTTTAAGAAGTAGGACTTAAGGGAAATTTCTCTCTATGCCCAGTTATTTTGATAGATATGTGAAGTTTGTTGTGTTAAAAGGCGATAGCAGTACTGGTTTTAAATGCATTTAATTTTTTTTCTTTAAAAAAACACAAGTATACCTTAATGAGCTTTCATCAAATATGTTGTACAAAAACAGAATGCTCTAGAGTAATTCAGAGTGAAGTAGAAGAATATTTAATGGCAAAGTGTGGTGAATGTATTCCAATAAAAATTTATTTATGGACACTTTAATTTGAATTTCATATAATTTTCAATATCATGAAACACTATTCTTCTTTAATTTTTTTCCTAATCATTTAAATATGTAAAAACCATTCTTAGCTCACCAGCTGCACAAAAACAGGTGGTGGGCTGGATTTGACCTGTGGGCTGGATTTTGCTGACCCCAGCTTCAAACACTGTACCTCAGGACTTGGACAAATGTCCTATTTTGCAAATCCTTTCCCAATTCCTTTTCCAGCCACAGGCTGGGTCCTTTAATCAGCCTAAACCAGGCTGGCAGATTCCTGCCAAGCCAGCACCAATGTGCATTGTCATAAACATTGTTTCCTTCTAAAGAGCAATCCGTTAATATGGACAGACTTATTAGAAGAATAAGCAAAATGAAAAGAAAAAAAGCAGTGTTCTCAGCCTGCCTGTCAGTGTGAACTTATGCTAAAAGCAGTGAGTACATAGTTGGTTTTTTTTTTTATTATTATGTTATGTTAATCACCATACATTACATCATTAGTTTTTGATGTAGTGTTCCATGATTCATTGTTTGTGTGTAACACCCAGTGCTCCATTCAGGAGTACATAGTTTTTAAGCTAAAAATTAATTTAGGTCTATGCTCTATGATTGATTTTTTTAATAGTTCAATGCAGAATTTTATGTTACTTTAGTTAGCTACCGTCTTAACTCATTATTTCTGTCATGCTCTTTAAAAAACCTTTTATTTTGCCACTTAGCATGTTAACCACCCTCCTAATTCTGTTGTGTCCAGATGTACTAAGCATGGTGTGTTTATCTTCAATTAAGTTGTTGATGAAATAGTAAATATGCAGAGCCAAAGACAGAGTTATTTGAACCCTCTAATCAAGACCATGAATCAACTTCACAATTAATGTCCATATGCCCACAATGTACTCATGGAGAATCTTCCACATGCCCCAAAATGCACTGTATTTTTGGTATTTTTAAAAAGAGATAAAGTTAATTTGGTTAATATGACTTTCTCTTAGAAAATTCATGATGTTTCCAGTGAACCTCTTTATCAGTATTCACAAGCCATCTGCCTAATAAACAGTTCTAGTGTTTTACTGAGCATTTATGTTAAACCCACATTATTTCCAGCCAGAATCTGCTATCTTCCTAAACTTTGAAAATTGAAAGTTTGTTCATCTCTTATATTCTGTTGCCTCTTCCTTGATCCACAACTCCATATAATTACTAGAATTGATTATATAATCATATCTGCAAGTATTTTCAGTACCTTGGAATGAAATTCATCAAAGCCTGGAAATTCAAACTTATATAAAGCAGTTAGGCACATTTTTGTTTTTAATAAAATCAGCTGATACAATCCAAAATTATTCACGATCTGCATTTAATTCTCAATGTTTCTTCTTGGTCTCTAGTCAGACTGCCTCTTCTCTTTCTAATCTCTGCAAAATTGCCTCCTTATTTCCCAGGGTGATTTCAAAAATTGGGAGGTCAGAACCTTTAAAGTTTTCAAGAGATAACAAGTGTTGGTGAGGATATGGAGAAAAGGGAATCCTTGTGCACTCTTTGTGGGAATGTAAATTGCTACAGCCATTAATGGAAAACAGTGTGGAGGGTTTTCAAAAAATTAAAAATAGAACTACCATATGATCTAGCAATTTCACTTCTGGTTATATATCCAAAGAAAATGAAATCAGTATCTCAAAGAGGTATCTGCTCCTCTTCCCCCATGTTCACTGTATCATTATTCACAATAATAATAGCCAATAGCAATGATATGGAAACAACCTAAGTGTCTGTCAATGGAAGAATGGATAAAGAAAATGTCTCTCTCTCTCTCTCTCACACACACACACAGAGGTGTATTATTCAGCCACGAAAAAGAAGGGAATCTTGTCATTTGTGATAATATAGATGAACTTGGAGGACATTAAGCTAAGTAAAATAAGCCAGCCACAGAAAGACAAATGTTGTATGATCTTACTTATATATGGAATCTAAAAAAGTCAAACTCATAGAACCAGAGAGAAGAATGATTACTGCGGAGGGCAGGGGGTGGGGGAAATGTTGGTTAAAGTGTACAAAGTTTCAGTTATGCAGAATGAGTACATTCTGGAGACCTAATTTACAGTAAGTGACTATGGTTAATAATACTGTACTGTCTTCTTGAAATTTGTTAGGAAAGTAAATCTTAAATGTTCTCACCAAAAAAATGGTATGCATGTGAGGTGATGGTGTGTTAATTAACTTGATTGTGATAATCATTTCACAATGTATACATACATTAAGTCAGCACACCAGACATCCTAAAAAGAGTAAAAGTAAATAAATAAAATGACAACTTTCTTTCCTTCTATATACTGTGTCAAATATAAAACAGAAGCCATAAAGAAAATTTCTAATTTTTGTAGAATTGTAATATAATTTTATTAAAAACTGGACTTTGACAAGGTGAACATAGGAATCTCTGCTTCATCTATGAGGGCTCTGTGATAATCCCTCTGAATCCCATAATTCTGGAACAACACTTCTGGGGAGTTTTAAACTCAAACTATAGGCATGCATTACCTCCTGAAACATCAGCCTTTCTGTGTCTGGGCTACTGTGAGCCTCTGGGGTTCCTGATCTGGCTCCTGACAAACTGTGATTCAAGGAAGGAACCAAAATAGAAACAAGAAAACTTCATAAATTTAGACTAACCTCAATCAGCATAATCTCATAAAGATTTGCAATATTTAGGACCGAGAGGTAGGGCTTTAAATCCACACTTTTTGAGACAGGATCTGCTAAGTAAGTTATTAATATTATGCATAAACAATATTCAGAGAACCTATGTCAGTTGCTTAGAACCAACTTTAAAAGCACTCTGTAGGCACTCATTTAATTAGAAAAACATTAATGTTCTAATTATAAACAATTCTTATTTAATTAAGCAGGTCAGTTTGGTTCAATTTGATATATGCACTTAGAGTAATGAACTATATATATATATATATACACATATATATATATTTAAGATTTATTTATTTATTTTAGAGAGAAAGAGAGAGAGCATGAGCAGGAGGGGCAGAGGGAGGGAGGGAGAGAGAATCTCAAGTAGACTCTGTGCTAAGCATGGAGCCAGATGTGGGGCTCGATCTCAGGACCCTGAGATCACGACCTGAGCAGAAAACAAGAGTCGGATGCTTAACCGACTGCACCGCCCAGGTGCCCCAGTAATGAACTATATTTTAAAAAGATATTTCAGGATTTGGGTTTCCACAAAATCCCAACTCTTTTTTCCCCTAATTTACTCTAGGTATTGTAAGTACATCAATTAGGAACAGCTTTTCAAACACTTGTCAAATGTATCAGACCTAAAAATTATCAATATTGTATTTGTACAACTTGCTTTCACTAATACCTATACTTCAACACTTTATCTTCCCTCCTATTTTCAAAAGCACATCACTTTGATAGGTGAAACCGCTGTATTCTTTCTACAAATATATTCCAAGCTTATTGACATGTTGGTTTCCATTAGTCCTGCAGCCCTTCACTTATTATGCTCTGGCCACCCAAAACACAGCTCCTTGGGTAATATAGGTTCAGCCATATATCAACATGTAGACTCAATTCTGATTATCTTATGCGCAAGCCACTCTTACTCTACTTCCTTATACTTCCTTTTTTTTTCTTATTGAAACCTGCAGTTACCTATCTGATTAAGTTTTATAGATTATCTGTTTTGTCCATAAGAATGTGAGCACAGAAAAGGCAAAGTCTTTGTTTTATTCACTATACTATCTTCAATGTGCAGAATAGAGCCTAGCACATAGTAGGCACCAAATAAATATTCATTCAATAACCAAATGATTGAATTGAAGACATACCCGGAAGTTGAATTGGGCCTTTTGTTCTGGGTAAAAGATTCCCTGCAGCTAGTCTCTGTTTTAAGTGCTTTGGTTCAGACTATGCCAGAGCAGATAAGATACAGTAATGCATTTCTAAATTCTGGCCCAACTTATTTCCTCACCAAGCATGCACTTCTGAAGTCTCACCTAAATCAGTCTGGATCCTGCCAGGGAAGCATACGCTGAAACAATGCCAGTCCCATGGCATCCTTGAACAGTGAAACCTTAAAGATCCTCAGATGTGTAAGCATGGGCCTACAAGATGAAGAAGCCTGACCTTAGTAAGTTGCTATTCGTGACTTAGATAAAGATATGCTGTCTCCAAGGCTTCCTACTTAAAGAAGCATCCAGGATTCTGCTTCCACTTAGGATATAGAAAACCTCAAGAAACCATTGCTGTTCATCTACCTGCAGAGGTTTTGCCTCCTGCTTTTTGAATTCTTGATCTCTGCTGATTTAAAGGGTTTTATTTCTAAAGAAGAAACACTTCCTTTCATCAGCAGATACAAAAAAAAAAAAAAAGGTCCCAGCAAATAGGAAACAAATGTAAGACAGCATCATAACACTTCATTGATGCAATATGATGGGCAATGGGACAATTTCATATAAGAAAAATTTCAACTTACTACATTCATTTATTCTCTTGAAAATTAATGATTTAGGTTAGTGGTCAACAAAGTAGGACCTGATGGCCACATCTGGCCCCTCGGCATGTTTCTGTAAGGCCACAGCACCACAGACAAGGCTACGGCTATGAATGGCAGAGACCAAGCCAGGGAGCTTCACTTGGCTCCAGTCCCCCCTTCATTCCTCCCACCTGCTCCTTCAGAGGGCAGCCCGCCATGCCACCACGGGCAACTTCTGAGCAGTGGAGTCAGTCTAAGAGTCTGCAACTCAGCCAGTCAGCTTGCTATCAGTCAACCACCCAAGCTGAGATCGCCGAGCTCTCATTGTTAAAGAGACTGTTCTTATATAAATTGTTAGTTTAAATAGTAACTTGATACTTTGAAATTTATATAAATAAATAAATTAAAAGTTGGTGAATACAGTTCAAAATTAAGTGTTAACAGCTTTTTTATTTTTAATTTAGAGTTTAACTTGAAATTTGTATTTATCTTTATATTGAATTTAAATAGTTATGCTTACTCTTTTAGTGGATAAAGCACAAATATACACAGTATATAAACAGATATACAGTATGTCTGTGCTACTAAAATTTGATGGAGGGGGTGTTTAGGAAAAGATGTCTGAAAAGGTTTCTTCGGGGAGCAGCAATAAAAAAGCAATCCGGAAATTGTTTTGAGGCAACTACTCAACAGCAACCTCCACAGTAATCGGGAGATGGGGCTTGCCTATTTACTTATCAGATATTTCCTATTCCGTTAGAGCCTGAGACAGTTTTTCTAAAACTAAAAACTCACTAAATAAGCCCCTGGGATTTTTGTATTATGGAGGTTTGGGCACGTAAGTTAGAAAAAAACGGTTGTAGCTGAGAGCAAGATGTAAGTTCTAAACTTTGAATTTGAATAATTTTGAATTTTCATCTCAAACTTCTAGAACTGGACATAATAGTGTCATGAAGTTCTGCTGCTTTTAATTCCATGATATTTCATACATTCTCCCTTTCCTTCAGGATACAGTGTTCTAACCCCACTCATCTCATAGGCAGATTCACATGATGCAGTCTGAATTCCTTCCATTCAAAATTACCCAACTCAGAATCAACTAAATATAGTTAACATAGCCTCTCATCGAAGTCTTCCTCTTTGGAATAACATTGACATTGCTGATCTCATTATTAATTGCTTCTTGATATTGGAACCTTTTTATAGGAATATCTTAATTCAAAGTTGGTTTTCAGTCGTCTAGATAGCTGGGTTGTCAAACAGTGAAAACCAAACAGAATTTTGGTTGACCTTATAATAGGACTTTAGATAATGGTGTAAAGTTCGTGAACAATATGTGTCCTCTGGGGAGACCAGAAGGCTCTTCAGTACATTTAGAGTCACATTACAAGAGTTCAAGTGACACTGACTCATGCATACATGGGTTTTAAGATAGCTATTTTCTCTACAAGTCATCTGTCTTTTTTTTATTTGCTTCCAAATTCCTTGTTTCATTTGAATGTTTAAAACTGGAGTCTGACTCCTTGGTAATTGAATACATCACTACAAATAATTAAGTGTTAAACTGAACTTATGAACTAAAAAGTCTATAGCACTTTAGAGTAGAAAATGATCAATGAAAACTTCTTGTCGGGGAGGGGACTTTAGCTCTGCCTTGAATAACATGCATAATTTGAATGAGGGGGAGGGAAGGAAGGCATTCTGTGTGAAAAGCGCAGCATGAACAAAGGTGAAAGGAGAGAATGCAATAAATCCCAAGTAGTGGACATTAATTAGCCTAGGCTGCATATAGGGGAGGGTTTATTTTAGAAAGGAATGGTCTGAAACATAAATGTTAGAATGGACACAGAATGTGACAGGTTTTGAATTCCTGTCAATTTCTTTACTGTTCATCTTCTATTTGCTTCTCCAAGTTCACAACTGAAGGTATTTTATATTTTTCTTTCTCAGTTCTTGATATTTCCTTTCTCTTTGTCATATTTCTTAACATCCTTCCCTCTGATGGCATAAGATTTCTACTAGTGTTTCCTCTTTAATCAGCTATTTACCCGTAATCATATATTGTTTAGTTTTGCATGCTTAATTTTATATAATATAGTATTTATTACTCTGAGTTGCTCTTTTAGCTCAACATTATGTTCGAGATTTGTCAATGTTACTGCATATAGCTATAATTCATTAATCTTAAAGATTCCATAGTACTTATTGCATGCATATACTACAATTTGTCCATTTTACTTTCAATGTTATTTATGTTGTTTTTATCTTTTTAAAATTTAGTATCTTTTTATTATAGAAAGTACTTCTATGAAGATTTCTGCACCTGTTTCCAGGTGCACAGTCTCAATAGTTTCTGTATTATAGGTATCTAGGACTGGCACTATTGGGCTGTAGGGTATGTTCATCTTCAACTACAGCAGATATGCCAAATTATATTCCAAGGAGGTATTCCACATTATACTTGCACATGTGGTATGTAAGTTTATAAGTGCTTTAGGCATAGAACCATATTCTCTTTGCTCTTTATTTTCAGGGAATTTTTTCCCCACTTTTTGCTTTATGGGTTCTCTCTATTGTATGTTAATTTCTTATTATGTTAACTTCTGCCCTTATCTGCATTACTTCCTTCCTTATGCTTCCTTTGGGTTTATTATATTTTTCTTTTCTTTTTTTTTTAAAGATTTTTTATTTTTTATTAGGGAGAGGGGGAGAGTACAAGCAGGGGGAGCGGCAGGCAGAGGGAGAGGGAGAAGCAGGTTCCCCGCTCAGTGGGGAGCCCGGCGCGGGGCTCGATCCCAGGACCCCGGAATCATGACCTGGGCCGAAGGCAGCCGCCCAGCCGACTGAGCCACCCAGGCGCGCCCCTTATTATATTTTTCTTTAGTAACTTCTTATATTAGGTGTTCAGTTCGTTCATTTATGTCATTTCTTCATTTTAATACATGAATTTTAAATATCTTTCTAAATATCACTTTAGTTGGACACATGCATTTGTCTATTTAATAGTTTTATAATCACTTTAAGTATTTTCTAACTTTCATTAAGATTTCTCCTTTGATCTATGAGTTATTTAAGGGTATATTTCAGGAGATGCCTGGATGGTGCAGTTGGTTGAGATCCCACTCTTGGTTTCAGTTCAGGTCGTGATCTCAGAGTTGTGAGATCAACTCCGCATCGGGCCTCCTGTCGAGCCCTGTGTAGGGCTCACACTCAGCATGGAGTCTGCTTGAGATTCTCTCTCCTTCTCCCTCTGCCCCTCCTGCTCATGCTCTCTCTCTCTCAAATAAATAAATAAATCTTAAAAAAATAAAAGTATATTTCAGAATATCATACATATGGTGTTTCTCTAGTTATATTTATCTGAGATTTATTACTATTACAATTGTGTTGTGGTCAGAGAACATGGTCTGTAAGATATCAATTCTCTGAAATTTGTTGTGACTTTCTTTGGAGCCCAGAAAGTGGAGTTTTCTTAAATAATTTATTTCTGTTGAAATGGGATATATATTATGCAGTTGTTAGAGTCCAAGATTCTTTTATTCTCTCCCTCTCTCTCTCTCTCTCTCTGTCCATTTGAAGAAACTTTTAAATTATGCTATTCAGGTCTTCAAATCCTATTATTATTTATTTATTTATTTATTTATTTTATTTTTTAAAATTTGTATTTACTTAGTCTATCAATTCCTGAGAATATTATGTTAAAATCTCTACTGTGATTGTGGAACTGACTGTTTTTTTCTTGCTTTACTGTAAATTTACTTTATGCATTTTGGAGGTATTACTAGGTACATAGAAATCTATTTTTCTTACATTTTCTTCAAGAATTGAAGTTTTTATTATTATAAGTAATTCTCTTTTACTGTAGTATTTCTTATTTTTACTTTAAAGCCCCCTTTTTCCTGATCTTAAAATAAATATACTGTATTTCTTTTGGTTAGTATTTTCATTTTTTTATCCTTTTAAAATTTTTGACTTTCTGTGTACATATGTAAAGATGTGGATATTGTAAACAATGTATAATTGGATTTTGTTTTTTTAATCCATGAAATCTTTTTAAGTAAAGCATTTCTACTTTGTTTTTATGTGCTTTTAATTTGGCCTTCCATATTTGTATTTTGTCCTTCACTCCTTGCCTTTCTTTAAAATGTATTACTTTTCCTCATTCCATTTCTTTGCTTCTATCATACAATTTATTTCACTTTTTCTTTTTTCCAAAAAGTTTTTAAGATTTATTCTTCTCAAAGACTAATATTTATTCACATTTTTACTCTTCTCCAAGCAAGGCACTTACCTTCAATACACTTAAAATATAATGACCACTTTCCAACTTGTATAATATTGTTATTGCATATTTTAATTTCATTTCTCAAACACACAGCTTAAGATTTTAATTGTAATTATTGTTTATATAATCAGTGTCTCTTTAGATTTAACCACATGTTACCATATCTTTGCTCATCATTCTTTCTTGCATCTCAGACCTGCTCTCTAGAATCTTTGTCTCACTCAAATATAGCCTTTAGAATTGATTTTAATGTGTGACTCTTGATGGCAAATTTTGCAGTTTTATTTTGTCTGAAATGTCTACCTATAACCCATATTCCTGAAAGATATTCTGAGTATATAAATCTGATTGACAGTTATGCTGTCCTCTCAGCACATGATGCTATTGCCTTCTAACTCTAGCTATTAAGAAGTCAGATGACACTCTAAATGTCTTTTTTAAAAAATAAGATAATCAGATTTTCCCTTCTGATTTTAAGATATCTTGTCTTTGGTGTTTGACAGTTCCACAATAATGTTACTTGGTATAGTTTTTTTTTTTTTTTTTTCATTCAGCCTACTTCCAGGCTTCATGAATCTAGCTTGTTTTTTTTGTCTGTTTTCACAATTGCTTACATATATGCTCCTACTCCATTTTTCTTCTCTTCAGTTCTGGTTTTGATTAGATATATATTAGAACTTCCTATTATTCTTTAAATCTTTATATCTTTAGTTGTCTTCCATATTGCTCACCTTTCCTCTTTAGATTACATTCAGATATGACTTTGGTTTTTATTTCAGTTTATTAGTTCTCTCTTTAGCTCATTAATGGATATGAATTTTATTCAAATATGTTTGAACATTTTAATACTATGTTTTTCCTTGCAAATATTTTCAGTTATTTGTTTTATTTATTTAAACATATTACATATACTTTTTATACTCTGTTCTTATAATTTCAAAATATTAAGATTTTGTAGGTTTTATTGTGCTGTCAATTCTGCTTGTTCTTGCCTATGTTTCCTTCTTTGCTTTTCTTTCTTGTGTTCTTGTTGTGAGCTCATCCTTTTTGGATTTTTGTCTGAGAAAATACTTTAAGTTCTTATTTTAAGTGACTTAGTCTAAAGAAATTTAGCATTCACTCCTGCCAATTGCCTAGAAGTCCTACCAGCCAAGAATGGTTTTAAGCTGAATTCTTGACTTTTTTTTTTAAACCTATGCAAGAAATATTAATTCACTCTTCAACCTTAACTAAGAAACAATTCATGGTTAAAAATCAAAGGTGGGTATTTCATTCCATTCAATGCCAAAATCTGAGACAGATAATTTTTCTTATAGTTTATAACAGGTGTTATTTCTACTTCACCCTTACACAGGGAAACTTCTGGATCTCAGATTTTTATGAGAGTATTTTTTTATTTAAATTCAATTAGCTAATGTATAGTACATCATCAGTTTTTGATATAATGTTCAATGATTTATTAGTTGCATATAATACCCAGTGCTCATTACATCAGGTGCCCTCCTTATTGTCCATCACTGAGTTAACCAATCCCCCCACCCACCTCCCTTTCCGAAACCCTCAGTTTGTTTCCCAGAGTCAAGAGTCTCATATAGTTTGTCTCCCTCTCTTATTTCCTCCCCTTCAGGTTTCTCTCCCTTCCCCTATTGTCCTCTGCACTATTCCTTATATTCCACATATGAGTGAAAACATATGATAATTGTCTTTCTCTGATTAACTTCTTTTACTTAGCATAATACCTTCCAGTTCCATCCATGTCGATGTACATGGTAGGTATTCATTTTTTCTGATGGCTAATATTCCATTGTATATATGAACCACATCTTCTTTATCCATTCATCTGTTGAAGGACATCTCGGCTCCTTCCACAGTTTGGCTATTGTGGACATTGCTGCTATGAACATTGGGGTGCAGGTGCCCCTTCTTTTCACTACATCTGTATCTTTGGGGTAAATACCCAATAGTGTAATCGCTGGATCATAGGGTAGGTCTATTTTTAACTTCTTGAGGAAAATCCATACTGTTTGCCAGAGTGGCTGTCCCAGCTTGCATTCCCACCAACAGTGTAAGAGGGTTCCCCTTTCTCCACATCCTCGACATTTGTTGTTCCCTGTCTTGTTAATTTTAGCCATTCTAACTGGTGTAAGGTGGTATCTCATTGTGGTTTTGATTTGTACTTCCCTGATGCCAAGTGATGTGGAGCATTTTTTCATGTGTCTGTTAGCCATTTGTATGTCTTCTTTGGAGAAGTGTCTGTTCATGTCTTCTTCCCATTTCTTGACTGGATTATTTGTTTTTTGGGTGTTGAGTTTGAGAAGTTCTTTATAGAACTTGGATACTAGCCCTTTATCTGATATGTCATTTGCAAATATCTTCTCCCATTCCATAGGTTGCCTTTTAGTTTTGTTGATTGTTTCCTTTGCTGTGCAGAAGATTTTTATCTTGATGAAGTCCCAATAGTTCATTTTTGCTGTTGTTTTCCTGGCCTTTAGAGACGTGTCTTGTGAGAAGTTGCTGTGTCCAAGGTCCAAGAGGTTGCTGCCTGTGTTCTCCTCTAGGATTTTGATGGATTCCTGTCTCACATTCAGGTCTTTCATCCATTTTGAGTTTATCTTTGTGTATGGTGTAAGATAATGGTCCAGTTTCATTCTTCTGCATGTGGCTGTCCAATTTTCCCAGCACCATTTACTGAAGAGACTGTCTTTTTTCCATTGGATAGTCTTTTCTGATTTGTCAAAGATTAGTTGACCATAGAGTTGAGGGCCCATTTCTGGGCTCTCTATTCTGTTCCATTGATATATGTGTCTGTTTTTGTGCCAGTACCATGCTGTCTTGATGATCACAGGTTTGTAATATAGCTTGAAGTCAGGCAGGCATTGTGATGCCCTCAGCTTTGTTTTTTTTTTTTTCCCCAACATTCCCCTGGTGATTCAGGGTCTTTTCTGGTTCCATACAAATTTTAGGATTGTTTGTTTCAGCTCTGTGAAAAATGTCAATGGTATTTTGATAGGATTGCTTTGAATCTGCAGATTGTTCTGGGCAGCATAGACATTTTAACAATGTTTATTCTTCCCATCCATGAGCATGGAATGGGTTTTTCCACCTTTTTGTGTCTTCCTCAATTTCTTTCATAAGCGTTCTGTAGTTTCTAGAGTACAGATTCTTTACCTCTTTGGTTAGGTTTATTCCTAGGTATTTATGATTTTTTGGTGCAGTTGTAAATGGGATTGATTTCTTAATTTCTCTTTCTTTAGTCACATTGTTAGTGTATAGAAATGCAACTGATTTCTGTGCGTTGATTTTGTATCCTGCCACATTACTGAATTGCTGTATGAGTTCTAGCAATTTTGGGGTGGAGTTTTTTGGGTTTTCCACATAAAGTATCATGTCAACTGTGAAAAGAGAAAGTTCTACTTCTTCTTTGCCAATTTGAATGCCTTTTATTTCTTTTTGTTGTCTGATTGCTGAGGCTAGGACTTCTTTACTATGTTGAACAATAGTGGTGAGAGTGGGCATCCCTGTCATGTTCCTGACATTAAGGGAAAAGTTGTTATGAGAATATTTTTAATACTTGCCCTGGCCTTTATCTCTAAACCCTGTGCCTCATGGGCCACAAAAAATGAATCCTAAGTTTAGCCCCTTACCTGGCCTATTTATCAGTGACTCTCAGTAAATGAGTTCTCTTTCTTTTCCTTCTAATAACAAGTTTTACTGTGTTTTCAGGAATTATCTTCCTTTTATTTCAGAATTCAGTAAGTGTTTCTTTGTAACTATATACTCAACCTATCTCTATCCAATACTGGTTCTGCTTGAAACAAGTGGGATTAATAAATATAGTTTTATTGTTATTCTGCCTGAAAAATATTAATACAGAAGGTGTGGCAATGTCAATTCATACTTTTTTCAGGAATATGCTCAGTATTTCATGGTTAGAATTGAAAATCCATCAAACCACTCACTGGTATTCAGAAAAATAATTTTTGCTCAATATGTCACATAATTTCTACCCAGTTACTTTGTATAATATTATGGTATTATGCTATTACAAACCAATATACTCATATTTTCAAAAGACCTACTGTTGGAAAATGTAAGCAAAAAAAAAAAAAACCACACACACTAAAATAAAAACCAATGTTATTAGCAAAAGTGACTGAGGCTAGGGAGTAAAAGGGATACAGCAATAGAATGTTGAAATAATAAGAAAATAAGTCACCTCAAAGAAATATAGCTAAAGAGGTAACATCTTGTAGCTTTAGGGTCCTTCCAGGATTATGCTCACATAAGGTGACAAGTCTTTGGACCAGACTGTCCAGTGTTCTACTCACTTTTTCTGACCCAAATAGATGTTGAAGGCACTGGTATTGAATGCAATTTTTAAGCTGACTACCCAGTTACCTACATGTTGGAAATGACAAATGAGTCAGCCTTACATAAAATGCTATCAAGTATAAAAGGAGAATTGAAATAATAGCCACATGATATTTTCCTCTTAGAGATTTCCCCATTGCAAAACATGCATTAGGTGGGCCTTGTGCCTGAGACATTAAGAGACACTAAAATTGAATCCCATTTTTAATACTGTCAATAATAGTGCATTATATGAAATAAAGAAGTGATATACACATACATCCGAATCACAAGCCTCAAGATAATTCACTATAACCTGTATATTGCTTCATAATTAATCAAATTTTTGTTTCATCCATATGAAATGCTGTTGAGTAAGTATTATTATCCTCTTTTGTACAAATTAGAAAACTGAGGGATTGCAGCAATATGTAACTGTCTCCAAGTCTCACAGCTAATAAGTGACAGCAGAAGAAGAATGTTATTTTTGCTTGGGTTCAGACTTGAATATATGGAGCCCATGAGTATGGAAGAATTAAAATAGGGCATAAGCCAAGACTGGGGAAGAGTGAGGTTCTGTGGCTCTGATCTCAAAGATGATACAATTGTCCCCTAACAAATTCTGAAAGTGGTTATGATTGAAATATTCAATTAGGTAGGTAGTAACAAATCCGGTTAATAGGTAACATTTAAGAGGTATATATCCAAAGGAAATGAAAATGAGATATTGAAAAGATATCTGCACTCTTATGTTTATGACAGCATTGTTCATAATAGCTAAGATATAGAAACAACCTAAGTGATGGATGGATAAAGAAGATGTGGTATATGTGTATATCAATATATACCATTCAGCCATGAGAAAGAAGAAAATCCTGCCATTTGCAACAACATGGATGGAGATTGAGGGCATTATGCTAAGTGAGATAAGTCAGACAGAAAAAGACAAATACTGTATGGTATCACTTACATAGAGAATCTAAAAAAGCCGAACTTGTAGAAACAAAGAGTAGAATGCTGGTAACCATAGGCTAGGGGGTGAAAGAATTGGGGAGATGTTAATTTAGGGTACAAACTTAAAACTAGTAGATAAATAAGTTCCAGAGATCTAATGTACAGCATAGTGATTATAGTCAACATTACTGTATTGTAACTTCAGAGTTGTTAAAAGACCAGATCTTACTTGTTCTCACCACACATGAGAAATGATAATTATGTGACATGAGGGAAGCGTTAGCTAATGCTACAGTGGTAATCATAATGCAATATATAAATTTATGAAATCTACATGTTGTACACCTTAAGGTTAAAGAATGTTATGTGTCAATTGTATCTGAATTTAAAAAAACGTTAGATATATACAACCTCAGATTTGACCTATTTCTTCATATAGCTGAGATCCATTCAAGGAGGTAGGAAACAGAAGAAATCAGCTTCTAGAAGGATATTATAAACTATGAAGACAAATATCTGGGCTCCAGCTAAGTGAACTTCAAGTTAACTATTGTTCCTGGTCCATAAAGATTTTGTATTAATTGGAAAGATGGTCAGGTAAGGAATAAGAACAGAATCTGAGACCTACAGCCTGACAGAAATCAGGGAATGTTCCAACACTGAGACTACACTCAGGTAAGAGGCTCACCTTGATGCATTGGATCTTCATTTTTGTTGGTTAAAGGAAGACTTGGTTAGGAGGAAGAAGAATCAAGTGGTTCTAGATCTATTCTCAAAACTGGGGTAGTGACTTAACTTCAACTATTAATTGGGCATGCTCTCATCCCTTTTCCTATGTAAGGTCAGGATTTAAAGAGTGTGTTCTTGATAAAAGATCTCCTTTGGTGATTCAGTTACAATTAATCTGATACTTCATAATTCCAAGAAGCATTCTGGTATTTACTAAGCATGAAGTGAATGTTACAGGATTGAGATTCAACAAAGGTTTCACATATTTTGGCACAATAAATTGTGCTGTTGTCATTCTACTTCACTTCACTGGTAAATTGCTTCCTGAATCAGATAGGTGATTTTTTTTTCAGCTATGAAGTCTATTTTGTACCTGGATGTTTTTTACTCATTAAAGAGGTCATATGTTGGACCTAACATAAGAATACTCAATCTTGAAGGTCAAAATTAAAGACTGGAGAGGAAATTGAAACTTAACGAACTGAAGGGATTTAGCAAAACATATGGATGGGACATAATTATTTCCTAAATGTTATATAGGTAATATTCAAAATTAATGAATATGAACATAGTCACAAGACTATTGCTGAAGTGCTATAATCTTTGTGGACCTGGTCAAATTCATGAACAGGAATATTTTCTTGGAAGCCCTGAGCCATAACAGGAAGCTGTGTGAGGACTTACCACTCCCCAGTCCTTACAACCTTTATGGATGGAGGTAGGGCATCCCTCTTCCAACTATAGAAGTCAAAGAAGAATTTCAGAAAGAAGGGTATGTACTATAGATGAAGACAACAAAAGGTCTACTGGATTTTTAAAATGCAGTCATTACTACAATGGCTGTGTAATTTATTCTCAAACTGGAACACTTGTGAGATTGAAACAGAATGCTATTCATCATTACCCTGAGATAACAGGTGTACACTGGGATTGTCCCTGACATACCTGGAAATATGGTAATTTGAGGCCTTCATGATCTTTGACAGTGCAAGATTCAGATAACAGGTTAGAAAAATTATAGACTAATAACAATGACAATACCCAGCACACAATAAGTATTGCATATTGTCCTTTGTAAGTGCTTTACACAAAGTATCTCATTTATTCTTCACAATAATCCTATGAGTTAGGTACAATCATTATAGCAATTTTACAAATGAAGATATTGTAGCTCATAAAAATCAAACAACTTAAGCAAAGTCAGAGAGCCAAGAACTGGAAGCAGGATTAGACCCCAGGCTGTCTGGCTTCAGAGCCCACATTCCTAACCACTATGCTACATGCAGCCTAGGTAGAGGTTGAAGAAAGATGAGGCAGGGTGGAGGGCAGTGGAGAAGCAGATGTTATCCTATTGTTCTGTTTCTTTGTTTACATTTTTGTTATCTTATTATAGTGGTTTTTCAGAGAATGAAAGGAAATGAATAGAGTGGTACCTAGAGGATCCTTAAGCTTAAGAGAGGAATATAGGGAGAAATGAGCATATTTATGTATTGAGGTTTAGGATCCAGAAAAGAAGTAAAGTTACAAAATATTAGAGTGAAAGGGATCAAGATCCTATTTCCACTGATCTCCATGACCTGGACTAAGTGCCCAGATGGGAGTATTCTTCATGGAACAGAGGATTTTTCACACGCCCTACAGCTATGTATTCCCAATGGAGAAAAACTATCAGTAAGTCATTACTTAAGATCATGGTTACATTTATAAGATGTCTTGCCTATAAAATGTGCTTGTGAAATGTTTGTTTAATGAATAAGCTAAAATTAACTTTATGAATTTTTAATAAGGGCTTAGGTTTTAGCCATTTTTTCTTTTATACTTGATTATTCTTAGTTAAAAGACAATTCTCTTTTATAATAGAGACACATAAAGCAATCCCATTATTATTCTAATAGATATTCAGTTAATGAAGTACAGTCAAATATATTGAAAATATATGTATATACCAAAACTCAAAGCTATTTTTAAAAAAATATTGAAGGTATTTCATGTTTAAAAATTATCGGAGGACTCAATTATAACTCATTATTGCATGTAAGATATTATTTTACTTATAAACTTTATTTTCATACAAATTTAAAACTGTTTGCTTACCTCTTAATTAACAGTAATAGGCATAATATGTTCAATAGCGAGATTCATTCATATATTCATTCGACAAATATTTAATGAATACTGAGTTCCATGTTGTAGCATATGGCAGTTAATCAAAGAGGCCAAGTCCCTGCTCTGCTGGAGCCTATGTTCTAGCAGGCAGTTAGCAGCAATAATAAAATTGGTAGATTTGCAAATATATGTCTATACCATGCAGTATTTATTCAGTCATGCTTAGTAAAGGGGAAGAAGACTTCTCAATCAGATCACCCATGATATCATAACACAGGGATGGATAACATCTATAATATATTTTATTAAATGCTGTCTAGGCCTTGGCTAGAGGTTGGTCACTTCTCCTTCTTGAGCAGCCAAATAAGTCCACACGCTCACCCACTCCCCTAATAGGGCTCTCACACTACAACATACCATACATCCATTCCAATAGCCTAGGGTCAGGTACCAGACAACCAAGGACATCTCCTATATGCTTGCAGAAATTTTTTCGAACTAGCCATTGCTAAACCTCTTTACCCTGCTTCACACTTTACTTCTCACAGAAACTACAATAAAAACACTTGCCCACAGTTCCCCCTCTCCCTCTGGCTGGTGACCAACCTCAATGGCCTGCAATCTGAGTGGCTGGCCCTGTATGGCATACTGTGTTTTCCTCAGGGAACTGTGAGTAACAAAACTGTAACACTCTTTCTGACTTCCTTCCCTTAATCTGCATCTGGTCTCATCATACCTCATTCAAGGTAATATGGTTAAAATACTATCTCATGCTGCATTTTCACATTGCATGGAAAGTCCTTTGCCTCTCTTCTATATTGCACAGATGTAGTCCATATTCCAATAACAGATTGAAGACTATTAGCATCCCATGTAATTAGACTTAAAAATTAGTGCATGAAGAGTTGTAACTTAAAAGAATAGCTACTGGTGTTTAAAAATATGTTTAATTTCATTTTTGGCTCACACACACACACAAAAAGGAGTTGGTTTAGTCAGAATCAATAAGAGCTTATGGCCTTAAACCAGAAAAGTATTTTGAAAAGAAAACAAACAATAAAATCAACAAACCCTGTGTAACTTTCCCCATGGAGTGATGTGAATAGAGACAGAATAACTTTCTATATATCCTCCCTGCTAACCAGTGACCTCACTCTACTTTTGGCCTCAAGCTCCTGTAGCTTCCAGTATTCCAAGGTTACTTTTGAGTGACCTTTGGAGATTTTGCCTCTTTGACAGTTTCTCCATATTTACCACTTAGCCTTGTTCATTTTCTATAAATTCTCTCTTTAATTGTGCACCAAAACAAATACTGTATGATTGACACTGTTTTGAAATGCGTATTATTCAAATGCTGAAAACTAACTTTCCATATATCTTATTTCTGGCCTTCACTTCATCTTTAAGTGTTCCTTTTTAATATTTTTCTTACATTCAATTATCCATCTGAAGGATTTATTCCAGGTTTAGACTTAGAAACACTACAAATTCAAGGAATCATTGTAATCCAAGCCTATGTTGCTCTGATTTAGGAGTTCTAAATCGGTCTTAATATATGGGGAAGTGGTAAATTCATGTTAGGACTTTACTTTAAGGTGAGTGATTCAGATAGAGATAAGATAAACTTTGAAATGAATTGAGTTGGATTCATGTTCAAATTTATGGAATATTAGGCCTAGCATTATCATTCTTGGTGGTGGCTGTTCACAAAGAGCTAATCTATAGAACAGATTGAGGAGGAATTCATTGATGCTCCCTAAAACTCCTTCCTCCTATCTACAGAACTTTTTCTTTTGTTTCTGGAAAACTTTCACATCATGATTTGTGGACATAGATGGTCCACAAAGATGAAGGTGATGATGTTGGTAGACACCTCAAGCGTGGCTTGCAACATACTAAATAAAAATAATAAATAAATAAATAAATAAATAAAATTAAGTAATAGTATTTTTAAAATAATATTAAAGTAATAATTAAAATAACAAAAATAATAAATAATAATATTAACAAATACAAAATTCATGTTTAGAGTAGATGATATGCCAGGTATGTAGTGCTGGTTGCTATGGATGAGATGCCTAGCTTTCCTATGGATAATGTACAGACATTATTATTTTCTGATCTGTCAGAGCTATTTGAATGAAGGCTAGCAACAATGAGTTCCTTCTAAGATGGGATTCTCTGTTGTGGTGAACTCTTCAAAGGGGCTCAAAGGAGTTTTGCTCTACCATATTATAATACTAGCCATCAGGTGAATAGTTCCTAGTTTTTCCAAAAGAGGTTAAAAAAAATGTATGTGACACACAGATTTTATCAATAAGTCAATTACTAGAGTAGTTCAGGTAATTCTTGTTCTTTTGTTGTAAGCTTTCTTGGGTTAGGACTATGCCTTTCATTCTTCTGTAATTGTCTTATCCCAGCTTATTAGTACCTCTTAGCACCATGTTTTACACATATTAGGTTTTCAATATGCATTTGTTGAATACATTATGGCTTCAGAAAGTATACTGAATCATTTCAGTAGTGATATTTTAGGATACTGAGTCTCTGATTTGGATTAAAAATGGTTCAGTTTCTCAACAATTCACCTTTCTGAAGTCAAACGGTTAAAAAAAAAAAGACTACCTCACAATCAATTCCAATTTTCAAATTTTACCACAATTTAACATATGAATTTCAGCTGACGGTTTGTATTTTATATCCTGTTCATTGTTAGCTCTCTAAAAGGTGATATCCAAAAATACAAAAATTCAATAAAAGATGTGTGAAAAATAAATGCCACTTGATTTCAGTATTTACTTTGTGATGGAATTCTCACTTTATATTTCTTGAAGCGGATTCCACTTTTCTAAATGCTGCATTCCCAAAATAAACATGTAAACAACAAAATGAAGATGACAAATGTGCAGGCTGAGAATTGGAGGAGCCTGAAAAAATGGATCCTCCAGTTTAGACATGAAGGACTCAGTCTTGAGTTTATAGAAGCATGTGTTACTTCCAGGTCCTTGTTTGGAATGCAAGTGTCTCCTTACATTATAGATTTGCATATGTTGCATACATTCTTTCAAGATGCAGCCTTATTACAACTGTGGTAACAATAAAAACACAAAGCAAAACACACATTATCTCAGGCTGTGCCTTTACAAGAAAGAAAGAGAGAGAGAGAGAGA